>NC_047656.1:20155867-20163367 GCF_902201215.1 Prunus dulcis | reverse complement strand
ATTTGTCTTAGTTTTGTTATGATTTTCATCCAACTATTATTGGCGGCGGCAGCTCAGCGTCGGATCTTCACCTGCATTTCGGCATCGGATCTCCACCACCATCTTTTTTGCAATTTCTTTATGTTTGGAATAAGTTGCAGAGACTCTTTGGGTTCTCTATGTAGTTTTCACCTCTCCTTTTGTGAGAGTTTTTCATCTCTCCTTTGTGAGAGCTTTTCATCTCTCCTTGGTGAGAGTTTTATTTGTATTGTTATGGCTTGATTTTTTCAAGCTTTATCTATTTTTTATTATTCTAAGTTTGCAATCTTAGTTGGGATGCCAATGCCAGAGTTTCTTGGACTTTGCCTAATCGTTGGTGGAGGCATACCTGATTTTCTTAATTTTGATATTAGACTGCTCCGTTATTGTAATGGCCCTTTTGTGGCTAGTTTGTATTGGCCCTTTGTGACTAGTGACTTTTTTGGCTGAATTATGAATGCAATCATAGAATTTCTCCCAAAAAAAAAATAAAAACAAAAAACAAAAAACTTGGAACCAGAAGCACCCTTGAGCCAACCCATTAGCAATGTAGTTCCTTTATCTATGAAATAAAAGTTTTGGAAATTGAACATCCCCCATATAAGAATATTCGAACAAACTTCAACACTATGAATAAAAAAGAAAATACTTAACATCCCAACAAAAGATCAATTATGAACCTAATTCAAATTAAAACCAATAGTACTAATCTTTAATCAACAAACAGACAAAGCTAGCATCAAACTATGATCCAAATCATATACAATAATCAAATAAATAACGACAAATCATGATAATACTTGTGGGTTGATGCCTAATTTAGTCAACCTTCTAGCTACTTCTAGGGTTGATATCTTTGAGGTAAGAAGGCTGTGGACTGGCGCTAGGAAAAATAAACGGTGATTTGTTCTCAATAGGGAATGAGTTATTAATGCGCACGGATCGATCTTATGTTTTTGTTCATCACATTGACATGCTACTTCCGCACTCAAAAGCTCTACTCCTTTGGCGACACCTTCTGGTCTGTTTAGTAAGGAAAACACGAACAAATTAAGATCGAGGATGAAGAGCATACAAGTGATCAATGCACCAAATTAAGATTGAGGAAAAACAACAAAGGAATACTCAAGCTTATTTACCTGCCTGGCTACATCACAAATATATAGCCTACGCTACATATTTTGCTCAATTATGAAAAATATATTCTTCCTCATGTCTTGTGATCAGTTAATATAACCATTAAAATTACCGATTAATGAAGAAATAATGCTACTCTTGTCTTACACCTAATCGAATTATGTGCTTCTCTACTTGATTAACTATATATATGTAGTTCCCACTGAGTTCATGTATTTATCAGTTCTAGAAAACCAAATGAAGCAAAAGATTCACCAATAAACTAAAAATGACTTCAAACTAAGAAAATCTATTCCCAATGTTCCTTCAAACATAGAAAATCTACTCTCAATATTCCTTCAAACTAAGAAAATATCTATTCTTCATTTTGACAGTAATACACTGAAAAAGTGTTTGCATCCGAAAGCAATATCAAAACAAACTGATGATGTGAGTTCCTCCAAAGAAAGCATCTTTTAATATTACTCTCAAAGCATTTTTAAAAATTAATTTAAAATTTTTTTTATTAAAAAAACCCTATAATACATCAAAATTTTGAAAATATGAGTTTGAGTTGGTATAAAAAAGATGTTTGAATGTAACAACTTATTTTAGTCAATATTGAGTTTTCAAAAACACTCTTCTTAGAGATAATGATTTACAATTCATGAAATGAAAAGTTCTAAAAGAATAAATAAAGGACCCAGTCAACTTACACTATTGGAGTAGGGCAGACATTCCTCTCACCCAAACAGTACAAAGGTATCAAGCACGGACGTAGTGTAAAGAAAGGAGAGTGATAACCAAGTGAAGCTATTATAAAATTTCTTTTACCGATGAGTTCCACCCTTCGGTTTTCAAAATTGCAACTGCCGATCCAATTTAAAGTGCCAAAGAAAACAACCTGAGAATTTGGACTTATTGCATAAGGTTTAATCGGATCATCCTGATCAAAAGAAGACAGTACAGGATCTTTATATGTCATGATTAAAAGACACATAACCCGATATTGCAGGATTTCTTCAGAAACACTGTGTCTGAGAGTCCACCTATCACTACCGGAACCAGACGTGCATTGTCGATCACTACCAAAACCGAATAGTTTTTGAACTATCACGCTTTACATAACAAACAAGGCCCCTTGAGATCCCAAGACATCCCATTCCCATTGTTGTTGCACCCATCTTATCATCAGCATCAGCATCATCATCCTCAGGCCCACGAGGGAGATCAATGCACGAGCTTTAATAGTATTGAGGTCAACACACCAAATTTTCCCTGAACTAGTCATGCTGTATAACACCCCGCGCAAGTATACAGAATGCCTGCAAAGCTTGAAAGTTTTGAACCCCTCAATAAACATCGGGTTGAGTTGCAACCCATGTCGAACCCACTGTCTCGACTGCGATGAAAATATGTCTGTTTACACCATAGTGAACCGAGCAGACCCAGCATCAAAGCGACTAGCACCAAGGCAGCCAAGCCTTCTTCCCTGTCGAAGGAAAACACACTTCCGAGGTGCTAGACACCTGCTGAAGCTCTCAATTGCTAAACATAATCTCTAGGACACGTGTCGCCACCATGACGACTTGTACAAAGTCCCACATTGAAACTTTGTGCAAACCTCCTACTTCCACCTCCCTATAAATAGGGAACAGTACCCAAGTAAAAAGGGTATCTACTTTCTCACTTTTACTGTTACTCTGCCAAAGTTACCACTTATAGCTGACTTAGGCATCGGAGAACCTTCGGCCGGCACCACACCGGTGTCCGAAGCTTAACGATTGCTTCTACCATTTTGTCTTCTGCAGGTCTCCCACCAGCCTAGTTCACCAAGGGCTTCAGTTCTCTTCCCTGCTGAAGATTCCAATACCTCATCATTAAGTTGGACTCAATATTGGCCGGACCATTTTGAGCATCAACAGTTTGGCGCCGTCTGTGGGAAGTCGACACTAGAATCCCCTCTCTCTCTATCAGCCCAGCTGGCTCCTTCACCCATCAGGCCCCGTCGCCTCTTCTTCACCCTACACTCTGCTATGCCGACCGAGGATAGCCGCGATACCCAGCACCATACCCCCCGCGATGGTACTTCCCGAAGGAAATCTTCGGGAGATGTCACTCTCCAGGCAGAAGTGGAGCGCCTTCGCGACAGTATTACTAAAATGTCGGAGAAATACGAGCACCTTCATTGCAGGAATGTTGAGCTAAAGCATGGCTACCGTGCTCTAAAGCGAAATTGGGAGAGGACTCACACCCAGGATGCCCAACAAGACCTCACCCAGAATGTTGGGCATACTCAGCCAAACCACCCAGTACATTCCAGCCACAGTGTCCCGGCCCAATCTAGGCTCCGTAAGGGTAAAGGCCACCTTCATCCGGAGCTAACCTAGTCACGACTCCTTTGTATTCCCCCCCGAAGGACCGGCCTCATGAACCAGTCAGGATCTACCAAGATTGCAGGGACCGCATCTCGGATCGTCAACCAGGACTGATCCCTATCTCTGTTAACCTCGAAGACCCACGGGTGACACACCTGGGCCCTTCGTCAGGCCCAGTCCATGTACCAGATGAGGAGGGTGTCGAGGAATTGAATAGTTGGGAATTTTATAATTCAGAGGCCTGGCCAACTTACCACACTGAGGCGCTGGAAGATTGGGAACATTCCCTAGCCCCTGTCTGCCCCGTCCCCAGGTCTTTAGCACCCGAAACTCTTCCTCATGCCGACCCGACCATGAGGCTACTCTTTGAAAAGGTCCGGTTTCTGGAGAGCGAACAACATCTCAGCCATCAACCCCTCTGGGAAAAACCACGACCGGGGCCCTTTACTGAACGTATCCTCCACTACCACCAGAAGAAAGATATCCAGCCGCTCCGCATCGCTTTCTACACTGGCACGGAGGACAGTCTCACCCATATCCACTCCTTCCAATCTGCCCTTGGGTGCAAAGGCCTTACTGATGAAGGCATGTGCCTCCTCTTCCTTTCCACCCTCAGCGGCGCTGCCCTAAATTGGTTCTATAGACTCCACCCCCGCACTATCTACTCATTCGACAGTCTCAAGCAGACGTTCCTGGATCATTTTATGATCCAGACTGATCGCCTATACTCCGCCGACGACTTGTATATGCTTCGGCAAGCTGAGGACGAACCCTTTTGTGAATATGCAGTCAGGTTCAGTCACGAATACTCCTGTTTCCCGGAGACTGACGATCGCGCTGCCTTTGGCGCTTTTAAGATTGGCCTCCGCGAGTCCAACTTCCTCTACCTGGTTCATAGCAACAGTTGGAACACATATATAGAGCTAATGAAGCAGGCAGCGGTTCATGCCAAGGCTGAATACTTCAATTCCAAACGGGGACCAGCCAACCTGGCGCGCAACACTTTCGCCGATCCTCCACCTGTTTCAGCACCCACCCCAGCCCCACCTCAGCATTCTACCCCTGCCCCGAGTGCCCAGGACAACCAACAACATAAGCGGAAGGATAGCTACCAGCATTCCTTCGGCAATAACAAGCGTGGCAGACATGGCAACCACCACCACTCTAGCGGAGGCAACCCTCCCAAGACTGGTGATCGGGCCCCACTTCCCTTCACACCCAGGCCCAGGTTCGAGGTTTTTACTACCCTCAACACCACCTATGAGAATGTCCTGGTGCGTGAAGCCCCCATCATCCCCAAGCCACCCCCCCGGAGACCATCCAACAAGCCTATGCCAAACACGGGGGTCTTCTGCCGCTTTCATCAATTCAGCGGCCATGACACCGAATCTTGTGTTGCGTTGCGCAACATAATTGAAGGGCTCATCCGTGAGGGAAAGCTGGACAACTATGTGCACAACCTACCACCCCCGCCTAACCCTCACCAACGACAGATCAACATGATCTCCACCATCAGTGGTGGTCCTACCCTGGCTGGCACCTCCAACAACTCCATCAAACATTATGTCCGCTCCACCTATGCGTGCCAGGTTGTTAGAACCGAGCAGGGACGTTGCCGAAGAACCAAAAGTCGGGCTGGGCCCCCATTACCTTCTGCGAGGAGAAGGAGCGTGGTGTTATCCTCCCCCATGATGATCCACTCATTATCCGTGCTGACATTTCTAACTTCGACGTTGGGCGTATCTTGGTGGACACTGGCAGCTCGGTCAGTGTGATGTTTGCTGACGCCTTCAATGAACTCCAGGTCTCGTCTCACCTACTCGACCGAAGCATCACACCCCTTGTGAGCTTCTTGGGTGATATGGTCCAGCCCATTGGCAGCATTCATCTCCCTATATCAATTGGGGTCGCACCCCAGCGGACGACGATCACTACCCCCTTCCTTATCGTTGATTGTCCCACAGCCTACAATGTCATCCTCGGCTGCCCAGCCTTGGCCCAAATGAGGGCTTTTATTTCCACGCATATGCTGCTGCTGAAGTTCCCTACACCTAATGGCACAGGCACAGTGCGCGGCGACCAACTCGGCGCCCGAAGTTGCTATGCTTCAGCAGTCAAATCCACCAATCGTTAGCATAGGAGTGAGGCCCTCGCGGTAACCATGGCTCCCGCCCCTCCTCAAGCTGGCACTGGAGGAGTCTATCACACAGCAGGCCGAACCTGTGGAAGACCTAGAGCTGGTTACCCTCCATGACGACATCCCGGATCGACAAGTCCGGATCGGCACCTCCATCTCGCCAGAGCTTCGCTCTGACCTGGTCGCCTTCCTTCGTCTCAACTCCGAAGTCTTCGCATGGTCCTACAATGACATGTCTGGCATATCACCAAACATCATATCTCATAGGCTTAGCGTCAATCTTGCCGTCCGACCAGTCCGCCAGAAGTGCCGCGCTTATGATCCCGAGCGCTATGAGGCCATGAGGGCGGAGGTGGATCGATTGAGTAGTATCGGATTCATCAGGGAGGTTGACTATCCTACATGGCTGGCTAATGTCGTGATGGTCCGTAAACCAAGAAAGGGTTGGCGCATGTGTGTAGACTACACCAACCTTAATCGGGCCTGCCCGAAGGATAGCTTCCCCTTACCCCGCATTGACCAGCTGGTCGACGCCACAGCTGGCCACGCCCTCCTTAGCTTCATGGATGCTTACTCAGGTTACAACCAGATCTTCATGCACCCCGAAGATCAGGCCCACACCTCTTTCATTACGGATCGTGGCCTCTACTGCTATAAGGTGATACCCTTCGGCCTCAAGAACGCCGGGGCTACTTATCAGCGTCTGGTGAACCACCTCTTCGCCCCACTGATTGGCAACACCATGGAAGTATACGTCGATGACATTCTAGTCAAAAGTCGCACAGCTGACAAAAGTCGATGACATGATAGTCAAGAGTCGCACAGCTGACAAACACATCCCTAACCTCTCTGCCATGTTCAACATCCTGAAGCAGTACAAAATGAGGCTCAACCCCACCAAATGTGCATTCGGGGTGGCTTCCGGCAAATTCCTTGGCTTCATGATCAGCCAGAGGGGTATTGAGGCCAATCCAGAAAAGATCCAGGCCATCTTAGACATGACAATACCTAAGACGGTCAAGGATATCCAAAGCCTTACAGGGCGTGTCGCAGCCATGACCAGATTTATCTCCAAGGCCACTGACCACTGCGCTCTATTCTTCAAGGCACTTAAGGGCAGCAAGCGAAGCATCACCAGGACTGCTGAATGCGACACGGCTTTCAGCGAGCTCAAGGAGTATATGGGCCGGGCCCCTTTATTGTCAACCCCTGAGCACGGAGACATCCTCGTGATTTATCTCTCCGTCTCAGTTTCGGCAGTTAGCTCTGTGCTCATCCGATCAAAAGATAACGCGGAACACCCAGTGCATTATGTTAGTAAAGCATTGCAGGATGCCGAAGTTCGGTACCCAGACATCGAAAAATTGGCGTTCGCCCTGGTCGTCTCGGCTAGACGCCTCCGACCATATTTCCAAGCTCACACCATCCATGTCTTAACCAACCAACCGCTCCGACAAGTGTTGCAGAAACCAGAAACTTCTGGGAGGCTGGTTAAGTGGGCCATTGAACTTGGCGAGTTTGATATTCATTACAAACCCTGCCCGGCTACAAGGGGGCTGGCCATTGCTGACTTCTTATCCGAATTCACGGAGCCCCAAGCTTCAGACTACCCAGCTGATAACCGAACCCAATCTCCCTCCGAGCCAAGACCACACCGCCAGCAAAGGCAACTTCGACCTAACCCAGCCCCTATGGACTTTATTTGTGGATGGCTCTTCTAATGCCCAGGGGTGTGGGGCCAGCCTCGTTCTCATCTCCCCAGACAAGGTTGCCCTCAAGTACGCCCTCCGCTTCAAATTCCAAGCCTCCAACAATGAGGCCGAATATGAAGCACTCTTAGCTGGTCTTCGA
>NC_047656.1:19439478-19445070 GCF_902201215.1 Prunus dulcis | reverse complement strand
ACCATGTGCAAATATTTGTAGGTGTATTCATCCCACCTGACGTTTTATTCGCCTTTAAATTTTGGTCGGGACTGTATATGACTGATTTGGTGGTATTATTTTGTTTTTAGATGGACTTGCCTATTGTCGTCATTTGTAGGGGATACTTTGTAATTTATGAACAAGTCTGTACAGTTGGTAAAATGAGTTAATGGGGAACTTGCTACTAAGGGAGTTATTCATATGGCAGCACCTTCAATATTAATATAGTATAGAATTGTGATGAAGATTGTGTGTAATTTGTGTAGTCACTGTTGTTCAGGTGTGTATATTGGTACGGCCGATTATTCCAACGTTGACAGGTGTGTATTTTCGTATTTGGTCCGACTGTAATGGGCATATTACAATGCTGTCAGTGACAGAGAGGAGTAATGACTGAAGACTGATTTTGTAATGTAGTCATTGAAAGCAATATAAAACAGACAACTTCTTCTATATAAGAGGGTCTAACCTACTCATTCAATTCCATATATATCATACACGAAAGCTGTACTAAAGCTCACCCTATTGTTGGTAACGAAAAGGAAGCTCCAGATTGATTTTGTAACGTTAACTGTTTTTCAGGGTGCATGTGTGCATTATCCTCATTTGAAGTTGAAGATGTCAGACGTAATCCCTCCAAACGAGGTTGTTAGTTACCCAGGAGACCAGCCATGGCATGTCCCTTTCCCATCTCCACCTGGGACTCCAAATAACGATCCCACGTCATCCGGAAGTGAGGCAGACAACATTGATCCGCTAAAGAAAATAGCTGAAGTGAAGCATCACCTCCAATATTTGTGTACGGCAACGGATTGGTGGGAAACCAAATGCGATATTCATGGCCAGGTGATGGGCAACTTGACGAACAAGCTGAACAAAGCATTTGCTAGAGAAGTTAAGCAAACAATGAAAGCCCAAAGTCGAAGCGCGAAGTTAGCCTCGTTGACGTTACAATTGGAAGAAACAAAGAAAGATGCTGTCCAAAAATTCACTGAATCTGAAGAATTTAACCATGAACTGGTTGAATGTTTTAACAATGGGTTCGAGATGTTCCGGGATTATGCTTCCGTCGTGTCACCAGACTACAATTGGAGCGAAATAGATGTTGGTGGTGTCTGGCAGGTGCTGAATAAGGGTGGCCAGGGAATGGCTGATCATATCCTTGTGCATGCAGCGAGGAAGAAGACCAAAGAATTGGATCTATTCATGGACCTGTAAACATGGTGATTTTGTGGAAGGGTTTCTGTAGCTGGGTCAGGGTACGTACGGGTGGAATCATTTTGTATGTATTTGGTGGCTTTTGTATGAATGTGGTGCCTTGTTTACGCCTTCCTCTTATTCTCACCGTTGAGTGGGAAATTACTTAGTTTGTATACATATGAAGTACTGTAACGTGGAGGTGTGCTTATGAAACGTTTATTGGCCTCATATTAGAAGCATAACGGGTGTATATTGTGTTTGTATTGTATAATTATTGACACATATTGTAATCGTATTGTGCTTATAGTACTGTTATATTGCTGCTTTATGGAAATACACCTCATATTATAGCCTCTACATGTGAGTACTTAAAAACAGTGACTCTAGCAATGGTCGTGTATATGGAGGGTTTCGGACAGATCGATGGTTATGACGCGTGGAATATCCATGGAAATATGGGACATGTATTGATACCTTAAGGCAATTGGATACAAACCACGGACACTGTGACCAACAATATAGAACACTAATAACTGACTTTGTTATTTTGCAAAACAGGTTGGATTGGAAGAGTTATAGGTACCAGAGTCCATAGGCACTAATCACACACAAATGGGGAAGGGTTTGTTCCTCTGTGTGTGTGACTTGAAGTGAATAATTAACTATTTGAAAAGTCCATATAACGATAGTAGTGATGTGTTCACCATGTGTACCTGCATGGATAGTTTCCCAAAAACTATATATAGTTTGGTCTATGGCAATCAGAACAATGAGAAATCATGAAGTACAATGACGCTCCCAGTAATTGCGTAACATTTGCATTTGAAAGAGTTTTATGTACGAGATTACATTTTAGTTAGCCTTCTAGGCCCTTTCATTTGGGACAGAAACCGTTTTCATTACACTACCAATAGCCGTGCAACAAAGGTACAATACAATACCAATACGATGGCAACAAAGGTACAATACAATACCAATACGATGGCAACAAAGGTACAATACAATACCAATACGATGCATATAAAGAGAGGACATAACGTTGTGTAGGAAAGGAAACCAAGTGATGCCAACGTGACTACAATCACATTTCACAACACCAAATCGAATACAATTTAAATGAAAATAAAAGGTACATCACAAACGAATAGAAATGCTAATCTGTAAGACACATTGGCCAGTGGAACAGTGTTAAATAACAGCTGGTTTCAATAAAACAGGTACAACTGTATGTTAACAAATTGCTACTAATAATAGGCTCTCATTGCAAGGAACTTGTTACCTTGTTCCATATGCTTCACATGACCGTTTAATTGACGGACTTCCATCCCTGCAGCATCACCGAACCTATTCATGAACTTCACAGTTGATGACAAGTGAGGTACAAACTGAACAACTGTGCAATATGCGCAATTAGAGACTTCAGTTCTTGAGAGGGACAGATTGTTTGCATGTATTTCGGTAGTGGCCCTTCACACCACACCTTGAGCATTTTTTTTGCCGGAGTCCTCTCCTTTGGAAGGTACTCTTTGCATTTTGCGACGGCCCGGCATAACCTTACAAACAGGAGGAAGGATTTTGACATTGTTCAAATGTTCGGGAATAACCCATGTGCCTTTAGGTGGTACAGGATAAATAGATTCAGCATATGCAGCTGCCCATGTAGCTCGTGTATAATAAGAAGAGGCAAAGGAGTAGGGGTTCAAATTCAAGTGCCGACATACCGCAATAGCATGCTTGCACGGGAGTTGCTCCAAGTCAAACTTCCTGCACGTACAACTACGGTTTGCCAAGTGCACCAGACCGTTCAAATCACCATCCAGAACATTATACTCAACATCATTGATTTTGACCACATTCATCCTTGACGCAGCGTCTAACCTCTTCCTTAACTTCTGTTCACCCAAATCAGGGCACAATGTAGAATGACATTTCATTGCTAAATCTCGACGTTCACTAAACCAAGTGAGAAGTAAATTTGTGATTTCATCGATCAAGTGTAGGACCGGAAGCATCCTTGCAAAACGAAGAACTGAATTAATGGACTCCACAATATTCGTTGTCATCACATTATAGCGTCGTCCATCACAGTGGGCCCGTGACCACTTCTGAACGCCTACACGTAGTAGATAAGTTCGCACTCGCTCATTGTTTATCATCGAGAAGTGACGATTGAACTCCGCTAGACGATAAGACTTCGCTGCCCTTATAAAATACCCTAATATCGGATCCCGTTGCTTCAAGTGAAATGAGGCTTTCATATTGCCCTTCAAGTGATAAAAGCAAATACCATGGCTTGCCCCAGGAAAAACTCTACGAAACCCATGTTGTATGCTAACATTGCGATCAGATATGACAACAAGATTCGAGCAATCACCAATTGCACAATGTAATTTTCTCAAAAACCACTCCCATGCTGCATCCGTCTCCAAATCTCCAATCCCAAAGGCAACAGGATATATGTTACGATTTCCGTCAAATGCGGTCGCAACAAACAAAACACCTTTATACTTGCACTTCAAATGGGTAGCATCAACAGCAATCACGGGCCGCATTGACGACTTAAATCCTCGGATGCATGCACCAATGGACATAAAAAAATATAAGAAGTGGTCGGCTGCATCAGTCTCAATGTATGTCAAAGTTCCCGGATTTGTACGCTCCAACTCATAACAATAGGAAGGGAGAAGGGAATACGACTCTTCTGAGACCCTCTCATTGTTTTGAAAGCTAACTCTCGGCTTCTCCAAGCCGTAGAGTAGCTTATGCTGACACCAAATTTTTTTTTCACATCTGTCTTTATATCAGCTGCAGTATAAATGCTGCGCGAATCCTGAAATCTCCATTTAACACAGTCAGACACCAATTCGGCCGAAGCTTGAGGATGGTGACTGCTTACAAACCTCAGATCACATTCATGAAGTGGATCGTATTTAACAACCTTAAACTCATGTAATCCAACTTTATATGCCCGAAGTTTCCAAGGGCAAGGCACCTGCCAACAGCGAACTCAAAACCGACGCTTCCCAGATTGGACTGTTCTGAACCGAAAGTGGCCTCTAATTGCTGCTAAACTGATGGTTTTTAAAAGGGCAATCTTATTTGGATAAACTCGGCCAACCTTCAAATTTGCTTCCCAATTTATGCACGAAAGTCCTCCACCATAACCAATATATTCCACACTCTCACCATGCTTCTAATCAACCCGAATTGTATGCATTTCACTCGAACTTGATTGCCGGGGAGGTTCAGATTGCACCTGTCTACACTGCACAGTGGAGGGTTCCGCACCGCTGTCCTCATGAGGATGCACAATTGGTGCAGAGTATGGTTCCTCTTCATTGCTAGGTTGATTGAAATCAGCAACTATGTTTTCACCGCTTTCAAAATGAACTTCTTCAACCCAATCACTCCAATTAAAACCATTCCCACCATTTTCAGTTTCATTGTGCTAAATTGCCACATTTCTTCGTTCCACAACAAAGGTAGCAGGAGCATTGCTACTCTCCACGCTTACAATGCCATTGCACCCTTCAATACCATGCCCTTCGATGTTTTTCAAGCTTGCTACTAAAGGGGTTACTTTAGAGGCCATAACATCTGTGTTGTACTTGAGAAAATATTGAACATCATCATTGTCTTCAACCCTTATCTGCTTACTGACAGATGCGGATACAGGAACTTAATACTTCAATGTGACACTATATTTCGTGGGCTCTGCATCCATGATCTTATAAATGCGTTCAACAAGTTCGGAAAACGTTACGTTCCGTGACACTATTATGCCTTTAGCCTCCCCACCTTCATAACTCTCAATGTTATCCTTCTTAACCCAACTTCCATTGTAGCATACCAAAATTCCAACTGTATCCATTTCTGCAAAAAAACATAAATAATTACTACACCGATTCATAACACTAAAAAATACAAAATAGATGAATAAAAACATGCACAACAATCATTCCACTACACATATCATCTTCTAAATCCTCAAATCTTCAAACTCAAATTGTAGCTGCTTCAACAATTAACTTTTATTCCTTTTTGTTTTTTCTCTGATTTTGTACATATGTGTGGGTTCCAAGTTATTAACAAACTAACATACACATACAATGGCAGAAATATGAACCCTCTAACCCTCCAAGTCTTTTGCACAAATGTAAACACCTTCAACAAAAGGATCAGGTTGTGATAGAAAGCGTATAATGTAGTACAAGCTCAATTACCAAATTCAAAACCAAAACACACAAACTATACTTCTTACCAAAACAAACCCAGAATGCCAATAAATTCCCCACATTAGCATCTAAATTGAGCCTAACACTAGCCGTATTTACAAATTTGTAGGGCAGACAAAGTTAACCTATGATTTTT